>NW_027210789.1:0-5000 GCF_029030835.1 Brachyistius frenatus | reverse complement strand
TTGGGGTAGCGGTGGGGGGCTGAGTGGGAGGAGTTACCGAGTTGCCAGGGTGTGACCTCATTAGAAACAACCGCCTCTTCGCCCGGCAACCACTGCGATTCTGCCCCCTGCGATCCCCCCCCCCCCCCCGCGCTCTTGCAGCTCGTAAACAAGACCACTACACAAAAACACTGAGTGAATTCACCGTGTTGCTCTCAAGTGCATTCATTACAAGTACAGTAGCCAAAACAAAGAGGGGCAAATGCATGCACGCAAAATACAATACACACACAGTGACATGCTGATGCAAGATTAAAATATGTTTGCATAGACAAACAAAGCAAGCAAGCTGGTTAGAGACTTGTTCCCAGTGGCCACAAAGATGAACAGGATGAAAGCAAGGACAGAGTTGAGCCCGAGTTGCGTGTTTGTTAGGTTGCTACTGAGGCTGTTGTGTACCTCTGCATGACTGTCTGGGGGATGAATATTGGTTTCAGTAGTGCGGTTGGTTGTTTATGTGGTGGGAGCGCCTGGTATATAGTGGAGAAGCAGGGGTTGAGGGAGGGTGAGCAGAGCGTGTGGGTGGTGGGGGACTGGGTTTGCTCGGATGGATTAACACCGTCGACACAAAAGGATTAGGGAGCAGAGATCTGTTGTTTTCATCAACCCTTCCCTCCATTTCTCTTAACCCCCCGTCCTTCTCCCCCTCACTTTCCCCCCTCCCTCCATTCCTGGTTGTGTCTCAAAATCAGTTTTCACAAACACGGGGTGGTCAGTTAAGGGAAGAGAATTACATTTGATGACCTAAAGAGGCATCTGTTTTGGGAGTGAGGAAAAGAGAGGCACAATAGGGCAAAATGAAACAGAGTACTGCATCTCTGCACCCACTTCAAACGCACTTCTCATAACAGCATGCCACATGTCGTAAATACCCAACCGCTATGATCTCATAGAGATAAAATGCTCTGTCAAAAGGTAGTCACCCCCTTTTTCTGCCTATTGTGAGGGATGTGGTCGACTGGTCACGCACAAAGCAAGTCACTCTATCCAGACCAGCTCAGCACACGTGCACATACACACGCAGATACAGTGTACACAAAGGCCAGTCTGACCTCGGTGCATGGCCTATGTGTACGATCTCAAAGGAAGTGTTTAGATCCCATCAGAGTTCAATGAACACAGACAGTAAGGAACTCTCAGGGGTGAATGGGTTAAACACATTTTTTCCACCTATGTGCACAACGGCACTTTGTTTTGTGAACAGCCGAGGACGCTCCCTCTGGGACAGAATGGAGGGTGAAATGGGATACAGTTCCAGTAACTTTTCACTTCACACACGCTTACAGACCCACAAAGGCTTCTAAACTAAAGCTAAACTGCCTGAATACATGATCAAAAGCACGGTTTATTGTATTTGTAGCTGGCTTTTGATAATGACGTTATAATTTTTGCACTATGTACGCTAATCAAAACTGATTAAAATATATTGTCGGAAGATACAAATCAACTTTAAACATTTGGTGTGATTATATGGGCTGCAATATGCAAAAGGGTGCTTATAAATGTGTTTTTTCTCTCCATACTTTTAAATAATTGTATCTATCCAAGCTGGTTTAAACTTGTTTAAATTGAAAAATAATTTCTGACATCATTCAAAAATATTTATATCATATTTATACATTTTATAGTGAGAAAATAAAAAAATATGGATGAAACTATGATATCAGAGCAGATAAAATATTAAGAAGGCAACAGATTTTTATTTTTTTTATATGGGTAGATTGCATTTCTTCTCTTTTTTTTTTTTTTTTTTTAGCTTATTTTGAGTGATAGTTGATGGCAATGGTTGGTTAGATGTTGTGTGTTAGATAATATTTCCCACATTAATTTACTATCAAGGCAATACAATGCAGTCAACCATTTAGTCTTGTAAATAACTACCAAACAAACATAACCATGCCCAGTGACTGTGTAGAAATACAGACCAATGTGCCCCAGAGCAGATGCCTGGTACTCGATTAATGTAATCATGTCATATTGATCCAGTGCCGTAACAGGCTAATGAAGAGTCTATAAAAACCATTATGCCAATCAATTAAATGACACTGAAGGAACAGAGTTGTTACAAATAGAGCAAGGACTCTGTATTACAATCTTTTATTAAGTGCAATCTCTTGCATGTAAAAATGATGCTACTGTAAATGGTATATGCTTCTATGAAGAGTGTGGGGTTGCATTCAGAGCTTTGAAAGAGGCCGTGATGCTTCGTGGCGTCCTCTGTTTTCTGTCCTCTCTGGGAGTGCCATGCAGGTGAGGATAAAGAAGGCACTGGCAGGATAGATAGTGAGACAGTGTCACTGAGGATGTCAGACTCTCATTAAAGATGCAGCATGGCTTACTTCCATTCCTCACATCTCCCAGAGGGAAATAGAGCATAAGGTTCCTGCTCTGACCAGCAATGTGTACACATCTGACCATTTCATGTATGCATGCATATACTGTAATTGTATGCACCCTTTTCCAACTCAATGCAAAATATATCGTATTTAGGAATGCCTGTATGAAAGATGCTTCATCACTTAGAAAGATTTTTTTTTTTAAAACATGAATCTTATCCACAAGTACCTTAGAGTTCAGCTGCACAGCATGAGGTAATGTTGTACTTAATCAAGCTTCTCAACACTCATTTATCGCCACATTCTCCCTCCAGAGATGTCAAGCTGAGGCATGTCTCTAACGACCACCCTCCACACTTCCCGCTGTTCCACCAAGACAGAGAGGTGAAAATAAGAGACTGAAGACTGTAATCTCTCAAACAGGCTGTTGAGGGCTCCAATCTTGGGGGGTTTAACCCCCCGTAAGCCACTTAAATCCCCAGTTAAGAGGGCCAGAACTGATGGGCTAAAGCCCACACAGACTGCACTAACTACTGGACCCAGACAGAGCACGTGGACACATGAAGGATTCCTTGCCATGACTGCTGCTGGTTCTTCATCCTTCCACAGTCAAAGGACTAAATTAGCTTAATTTGTGTTCGAAGCATTGTAGTTGTGTTCATGACCATTATATGGTTCAAGGAAGAGGGCCAGCATTAAGACATTAGGTCTCTGTTAATGGTGTATATGCTGGAACATGTTCCTCTGTAATCTCCAGCTGATGCTGTGTTTGTCCTGTTTACATGATGATTGTAAGAATGCCAGGGGTGACTCATGACTTACTGCTGACCACAAAATTGGGATTCAAACTTAAACTTAAACTTAATAAAAATGATATTAATATTGGCTTGAGGAGACAAAATAAATTCCTATTACCGTAAACAGAGGAAAAAGATTAAAAAAAAAGTTCAAATTTTTGTCTCCTGCTGACCTTATTTTATACTTTGTTAATGATACTTTGTAAAGAAAATTTAACACGGACAAATGAGGGTATGTGGCCGAGGAATCTGAAAAAAGGGGTGATTGGCGCCATCTGCTGAGCAGACTCATTAACACTTCAAAATCAAAGAATACATTTTTTTTTACAACATTTACGACTACATGCATGATGTTTGTTTTACATTATGGACTACGTACATCAGTCAGTTGTCCAAATTTTTGACAGTATGTTTTACTTTTAGGGTATTACTTATGAAAGAACATGCAAAATCGTCATACTATAGCATGACGTCCAAAAAGTGATAAAAAAAAAGGTCATACTACAGCATGTCGTCCAAAAAGTGATAAAAAAGTCATACTATAGCATGACATCCAAAAAGTGATAAAAAAGTCATACTATAGCATGACGTCCAAAAAGTGATAAAAAAAATGTCATACTATAGCATGACGTCCAAAAAGTGATAAAAAAAAGTCATACTATAGCATGATGTCCAAAAAGTGATAAAAAAGTCATACTATAGCATGACGTCCAAAAAGTGATAAAAAAAAGTCATGCTACAGCATGTTGTCCAAAAAGTGATAAAAAAGTCATACTACAGCATGTCGTCCAAAAAGTGATAAAAAGTCATACTATAGCATGACGTCCAAAAAGTGATAAAAAAGTCATACTATAGCATGACGTCCAAAAAGTGATAAAAAAAAGTCATACTACAGCATGTTGTCCAAAAAGTGATAAAAAAGTCATACTACAGCATGTCGTCCAAAAAGTGATAAAAAAGTCATACTATAGCATGTTGTCTGAAATGTGGAAAAAAAGTCATACTATGGCATGTTGTCTGAAATGTGATAAAAAAGTCATACTATAGCATGTTGTCTGAAATGTGGAAAAAAAGTTATACTATGGCATGTTGTCTGAAATGTGGAAAAAAAAGTCATACTATAGCATGACGTCCAAAAAGTGATAAAAAGTCATACTATAGCATGACATCCAAAAAGTGATAAAAAAGTCATACCACAGCATGTCGTCCAAAAAGTGATAAAAAGTCATACTATAGCATGTTGTCTGAAATGTGGAAAAAAAGTTATACTATGGCATGTTGTCTGAAATGTGGAAAAAAAAGTCATACTATAGCATGTTGTCTGAAATGTGGAAAAAAAGTTATACTATGGCATGTTGTCTGAAATGTGGAAAAAAAGTCATACTATAGCATGACGTCCAAAAAGTGATAAAAAGTCATACTATAGCATGACGTCCAAAAAGTGATAAAAAAGTCATACTATAGCATGTTGTCTGAAATGTGGAAAAAAAGTTATACTATGGCATGTTGTCTGAAATGTGGAAAAAAAGTCATACTATAGCATGACGTCCAAAAAGTGATAAAAAGTCATACTATAGCATGACATCCAAAAAGTGATAAAAAAGTCATACTATAGCATGTTGTCTGAAATGTGATCAAAAAAAAAAAAGTCATACTATAGCATGTTGTCTGAAATGTGAAAAAAAAGTCATACGCATGATGTCCAAAAAGTGATAAAAAAGTCATACTATAGCATGTCGTCCAAAAAGTGATAAAAAGTCATACTATAGCATGTCGTCCAAAAAGTGATAAAAAAGTCATACTATAGCATGTCGTCCAAAAAGTGATA